>NC_057804.1:264374224-264385717 GCF_018294505.1 Triticum aestivum | reverse complement strand
TCTCTCTCTCCCGTGTCCGAACGCACCCATCGCCGTCGTTCGCCATAGCCGCCGCCACCGGCCTCCCCTCGCCTTCCCGACTCGCGCAGGAGCTCCGCCCCCTCGCCCTAAAGCTCTCCGTCAAGCCACAAGACGTCGGACGCCCCGTGGAGCCGCCGTCGCCATCGTCTTCCTCCTCGGGCTCCGACCACCATCGCCGTCGATTCGCCGTCTCCAGTGCGTCCCCGAGCCCGCTTCGACGCCCGCTGCAACCACGGTGAGCTCCGCCACCGTTTCCCTCTCTTCTCCCCCTCGTTCCCGCGCCGTAACCCCGTTTCCCACCACGGCCGAACCTCCGCCGTCGCCGAGCTCGCCGTCGACGCAGCTCCGGTGACCATTTGGTCACCCCGGCGAGTCCAACAAGTTCGTAAGGCCCCGTAGAGCATCCCTAGCGCCTTGCCTCGCTCGCCTTCGAGCTCCAACCCCGTTTCCGTGCACGACCGAACCCCGGCGGCCGCAGCCGAGCTCGCCGCCATCGACTCCGGCCACCCCAGGCCCAGCCACGGCCACCGCCCGACGCGCCATTGAGCTAGCTTTCCAACGCACCTAGCCGCACGCTGTTTGGAGCACCACAGAGGAAACCCGAGGCACTTGTACGCCGCGGACCTCGCCGGCGACTAACCGCCGGCGGGTTTGACCTGTTCGACCTGGGGTTTGACCCCCCCAGAGTCACTGACGCGTGGGCCCCGTCGGCCAGGTGGTTAGCTTAACACTAATCACTGTTAATTAACCCCCCTGACACTGACCAGTGGGCCCTAGCGCCACTAACCCTTAATTAGGATTAAACTAACCTCTGTTAAACCCCCCTGTCACTGACGTGTGGACCCCACACGTCAGGTTTGACCCCAGCCAGCCGCAGTTGACCGCTGACGTCGTGCTGACGTCATGCTGGCGCAATATATATATTTCTGGATTTAAATTAAATCAGGAAATTCCAGAATATTATTTAAACTTCAAAAATTCATAACTTTTATTCTGTAACTCCAAATCAGACAAATTATATATGAAAAATGATCAGAAAAATCCAATCTATCCATCTGTACTATTTTCATGCATGACTAAACAAGTTAACCTGATGTTTAATGCAGAACAAGGAAAAGCACTTTAAAAGGCCATGTTTGAGTTTGAAATTTGAATCTTTGATTCAAATTGGTTCAAACCCTTCTGGTTTTAGTTGCATTACCCAACACACTCATATTGCCATGTTTCATGCATGCATCATATTGTTGCACATTGTTTGGTGATGGTTGTGTATCGGTGTCCTTTGCGACAGGTTCTGCCTCCGAGGAGTACCGTGATTACCCTAACGAAGAACCGTATCAGTGCATCGAACCATCAGGCAAGCAACCAACCATTTGATCATATCGATACAATCCCATGTTCTCGCTCCTGCTCTCTTTTACTGCATTAAGACAACGCGTTTCAAACTGCTGTGTGCTACGGTAGTTGAACCCATTTCCTCTGCATGACCTGTCATTGCCACAGTAACTAGATGAAACCCACTAGCATGTGTAGGAGTTGATTGAGCCATATGTATGTGTTGTTCCTACCTTGCTATGCCTGCTATGCTTAGAGTCGGGTCAGGTCTGGTTCATCTGGGTGATGGGCTAGAGTGAAATGATTATGTCGGTAATGAGAGTGGTGTGGTGAACACGATTTGGTAAAGGTATCGATGAGAGGCCATGTAGGAGTACATGGTGGGTTGTTTCATTGAAGCCGACCCTAAGCACTGAGATCTGTATGTGTGATTTAAGAATCAGCTACTACCATGCATTGGGCCCGAAACCAATGGACCCTCTCGGCTTCTTATTCACCCTAGTTCTCCGTCCAGGAGTTGCAAGTAGTTTCTGGTGTTTGTAGCCTACTGGAGGCCGTGGACAGCGCTGACCGTAGGGGTGGGCTGTGATGCGGTAGGTACGTGGCACGGTGTACCGAATACCCGTTAGGTATCTCGGGAACCCTGTTCACATCATTCGGGGCCGTATGGGAAACCTCGGCCGGACTCCCTGCGGATGGAACCTGGATAGGCGATAAACCTGGACTGGAGGCTTAGGTGATTAGGTAGGTCGTGGCCGACACCCACGTTGGGCTTCCGCTTGAAGGTTGTCGAGTACATGTCGTGTAAACGACGGTAAGTGGTGAGAGCGTGTATGAAGAAGTACACCCCTGCAGGGTTAACATGATCTATTCAAATAGCCGCGTCCGCGGTAAAGGACTACTTGGTTGCCTATACAGTTCATAGACAAGTAAATGGAAACTACTAAAAGCCTCAAGATAAGTGTGAGTGCCGAGGATGGCTCTTCCGTAGGAAGACGGAGGCGGATCCTCGGTAGTGTATTGAAGTGGTGAGTAGCGGACTCGTGTGCGCAAAACCATTTCAAGTTGAAGTATCGTAGGATAGTCTAGCCAAGAGTCAAAGCTGGCTTGCTGCAATAACTCCACCAACCCTTCTTGATAATATGCATGTATGTAGGATCTGATGTAAGTCTTGCTGAGTACCTTTGTACTCATGTTGCTATAATTTACATTTTACAGAAGACGCTGCAACCCCTTCTGATGGGTTCTACGTAGACGTTGACATCAATGAGTAGGCTAAAGGCCCAGGTGGTGATCCTGAGCTTGTGAAGGACCATGTAGTATAGCTAGGCTTTCCAAGCCTCTTTTATTTTACTAGTTGTCTGTACTCAGACAAGTTACTTCCGCTGCTGGTTTGTATGACTGTATGACTTGAATGCTGGGTCATGAGACCCGTACCTTTGTGTATGTTATGTATGGCTCCCTGAGCCTTAAATAAAGTACTTGTGTCGTAGAGTCATGTTGTGATGCTTCGTTGTATTTGCACATATCGAGCATATTGTGTGTATGATTGAAATGCTTGGTATGTGTGGGATCTGACTACCTAGTTGTTTATCTTTAGTAGCCTCTCTTACCGGGAAATGTCTCCTAGTGTTACCGCTGAGCCATGGTAGCTTGCTACTGCTCTGGAACACTTAGGCTGGCCGGCATGTGTCCTTCTTCGTTCCTGTGTCTGTCCCTTCGGGGAAATGTCACGCATTGAGTACCGGAGTCCTGTTAGCCCGCTACAGCCCGGTTTACCGGAGTCCTGCTAGCCCAGTGCTACAGCCCGGACCCACTTGCTGATGACCGACACGTTCGAAGCTGGGTCATGGATGCCTGTCCCTGTAAGTCTGTGCCACTTTGGGTTTACGACTAGTCATGTCAGCCCGGGCTCCTTATCATATGGATGCTAGCGACACTATCATATACGTGAGCCAAAAGGCGCAAACGGTCCCGGGCAAAGGTAAGGCGACACCCGTGGGGATACCGTGCGTGAGGCCGCAAAGTGATATGAGGTGTTACCGGCTAGATCGATGTGACATCGAGTCGGGGTCCTGACAGCGTTGGTATCAATAGGCGATAAACCTGGACTGGAGGCTTAGGTGATTAGGTAGGTCGTGGCCGACACCCACGTTGGGCTTCCGCTTGAAGGATGCCGAGTACATGTCGTGTAAACGACGGTAAGTGGTGAGAGCGTGTATGAAGAAGTACCCCCTGCAGGGTTAACATGATCTATTCGAATAGCCGCGTCCGCGGTAAAGGACTACTTGGTTGCCTATACAGTTCATAGACAAGTAAATGGAAACTATTAAAAGCCTCAAGCTAAGTGTGAGTGCCGAGGATGGCTCTTCCGTAGGAAGACGGAGGTGGATCCTCGGTAGTGTATTGAAGTGGTGAGTAGTGGACTCGTGTGCGCAAAACTATTTCAAGTTGGAGTATCGTAGGATAGTCTAGCCAAGAGTCAAAGCTGGCTTGCTGCAATAACTCCACCAACCCTTCTTGATACTATGCATGTATGTAGGATCTGATGTAAGTCTTGCTGAGTACCTTTGTACTCATGTTGCTATAATCTACATTTTTACAGAAGACGCTGCAACCCCTTCTGATGGGTTCTATGTAGACGTTGACATCAACGAGTAGGCTAAGGACCCAGGTGGTGACCCTGAGCTTGTGATGGACCACATAGTATAGTCAGGCTTTCCAAGCCTCTTTTATTTTACTAGTTGTCTGTACTCAGACAAGTTACTTCCGCTGTTGGTTTGTATGATTGTATGACTTGTATGTTGGGTCGTGAGACCCGTACCTTTGTGTGTATGTTATGTATGGCTCTCTGAGCCTTAAATAAAGTACTTGTGTCGTAGAGTCATGTTGTGATGCTTCGTTGTATTTGCACATATCGAGCATATTGTGTGTATGATTGAAATGCTTGGTATGTGTGGGATCTGACTATCTAGTTGTTTATCTTTAGTAGCCTCTCTTACCGGGAAATGTCTCCTAGTGTTACCGCTGAGCCATGGTAGCTTGCTACTGCTCTGGAACACTTAGGCTGGCCGGCATGTGTCCTTCGTTCCTGTGTCTGTCCCTTCGGGGAAATGTCACGCATTGAGTACCGGAGTCCTGTTAGCCCGCTACAGCCCGGTTTACCGGAGTCCTGCTAGCCCAGTGCTACAGCCCGGACCCACTTGCTGATGACCGACACGTTCGAAGCTGGGTCATGGATGCCTGTCCCTGTAAGTCTGTGCCACTTTGGGTTTACGACTAGTCATGTCAGCCCGGGCTCCTTATCATATGGATGCTAGCGACACTATCATATACGTGAGCCAAAAGGCGCAAACGGTCCCGGGCAAAGGTAAGGCGACACCCGTGGGGATACCGTGCGTGAGGCCGCAAAGTGATATGAGGTGTTACCGGCTAGATCGATGTGACATCGAGTCGGGGTCCTGACAGCGTTGGCATCAGAGCCGGACTGCCTGTAGGTTCTCCAAGCCAAACTGGTCAATGTTGAGTCTAGAAGTTCTTTAGTTATATGTAGGGGAATTGTTTGTGGGTTGGAACGTAAGGCTCTTTTACTCCTTTATCTAATGACATTCTGATCTGAGTCAGTCTATTCTTCCACCGGGGGTTAAGGAATTAGGATCTGTTCTCTCTATCAGGATCACGTGTTACTAATCAGTAGTACCTTATAGGTTTGATGGATACAAGCCTAGTTCAATTCTATTATCACATTATGTTGCTGGGATGGACTCACAACTTGATATGATGATGTTGAGTGTGTATGTAATCCTTTGTCAAATGTCTCAAAATCCTTCTTGAGCATTTACAGCTGTTATGCTGCCGAAATTTTGCTAGAAATTCTAATGCCTTTGCATTATGATTGTGCTTTCAGATGGCCACTCGCGACCTCAATCAAGTGGTTCGCCTGACTCGATGCCTAGATGTACCCGGCCATACTGCCATGTTGGTCAGGGTAATGACTGAGGCTGGATACCGCTGGTATCTTGAGTACACGGTCGAAGAGCAATTTCGGGACTGCAATCAAAGCCAGTATCTCTGCACTGTCAGGATATTTCCATCTTATCCTGGATCCACCGAGCCCCTTCACTGCTCCTATGGACTCGGGGTTACTATTGAGATGGCTGTGCAGGACGCCGCCTACTCTATGATGACCTTCATGCGAGTCAGGTCTGGTCTATTTAGGGACTCTGATTTCCGGTATATGCGAGGATCACTTCCAGGAGCACAAGGGTATCTCCAGGCTATCTATGCTGACCCCACCCAGGAGGATTCACGGACTCGCACCACTGCCGAGATGCTCGAGGATAAGGACCGTGAAAATCGGGCCTTGAGGTTAGAGCTCTTCAATACCCGTGCTGACCACTGGGCCACATTGACTCGGTTTGCACCGGCGGTGCAAGCTGGATATTCGGATATGCGCGATCTCTATCCTGTGAGATCTGCTCTGCCAGACGTGATGGGTTGGCGTGATGTAGGAGGCATCACCCCACCTCACGGTCCCCGCAGGCCACCGTCTGTTGGTCTAAGACCTCATCCTAGCCCCTATGGTCCACAAGCTCCGCGAGATCGTCTGTTTCCGGATGATCATGTTGAGCTTCCAGGCTATGGAGGTGACTTCTACGAGGACTACTATGGATCGGTCTGAGTTAGTGGTAGTATCACTAGTTCGCACTAGCTGTGTCGTCTATCGTCCCGCGTGACTCGTGGGATATGACCTAGTTTGTACTCTTTCCGGAGGTGTAGAAAAATAATGTATAGGAGCTTGGGATGCCTCCGATGAGATGTAATCCTCTTTCACCGTAATAGTACTTTGCTTGGTCTTGTACTAAACCCTGTATGGTGTGTATGACGATGGAATAAAGAAGCAGTTTCTGTATCTACCATGTCATACGGATGATCATCTTGCATTTCGAGTTATTCCTTACATTTTGTATCCTATGTCGGAATTTTATCATCCTGACTAAATCATTGTCTTGTTTACCTAGGATGGTCAACACGCGCACTAACCCTGCTCCTCAAGAGCAGGCCGAAGGCAGTGAAGTCAGGGATGCAAATCTGCCTCATCCTCCTTCCCTAGCCGAGGTTATGATGGAAGCCGAGAGAAACAAGCGGGAGACCAACCGTTTGTTGGAGCGTATTGAACAGAGCACGGCACACCATCAGAGGACTAACGTGGTGTCACTCAGTGATTTTATCAAATTACATCCACCCACGTTCCACCACTCCGTCGAGCCTCTCGACGCTGATGACTGGCTTCGCAGTATCTCTCATAAACTACGTTCTGCGCTGGTAGCGGAGGCTGACAAGGTCACCTTTGCTGCATATCATCTTGAAGGCCCCGCCAGTCTATGGTGGGAGAATTATGGAGCTATGCGCCCAGCGGGCCATGTCACTACTTGGGCTGAATTCATCGAGGCTTTCCGTGAACATCACATTCCGGAGGGTCTCATGGACCGTAAACGTGAGGAATTCTGCAATTTCACCCAAGGCCGACTCTCTGTGGATGTTTACAGCAGGGAGTTTGGTAACCTCGCACGATATGCAACTGAGGAAGTTTCTACTGATGCGAAGAAGCAAGCAAGGTTCCGTAAGGGCCTTAGTCCTGAGCTTCGCCGTGACCTCCGTCTGCATGAGTGCACATCTTTTCAGAAACTTGTCAACAAAGCCATCAGTGCTGAAACTGGTCAGACTGACTATGACGCAACACGCAAGCATGGCCGTGACATGGGTTCCTCATCCGGTGTTGGTCCTCAGAAGCGCCGCGTGTGGGTACCCAACACCGCCCTGCCACCCAGGTTCACACCGAGGCCACCCTTTCAGGTGCCTCGCCCTGTTCAACAGTCTGCTCCAGCCAAGCCCTATGGGGGTCCAACCAACAATGCTCCTCCACGTACCAGTTCCGTGACTTGTTTCAAGTGTGGGGAATCTGGTCACTATATGCGTGAGTGTCCCCAGACCAACCCCAACCAGTCTGCTAAAGCTGTTGGCCGTGGCAAGCCGACAGGAAAAGTATTCCACGCCAAGCCGGTCACCGCCTCACGTGGCCATGTCAACTGTATCTCTGCCGAAGAAGCTCAAGAGGATCCCAACGTCGTTCTCGGTACGCTTCTTGTTAATTGCCACCCGGCATCTGTTCTTTTCGATACAGGAGCCTCTCATTCTTTTATATCCGAAAATTATGCTCGTTTGCATAACGTCGCATTCGGTGTTATGCCAACCTCTATGGTAATTCAAACTCCGGGATCCAAATGGCAAACTTCTAGAGTAAGCCATGGAAATGAAATCCAAGTCGACAGACTTGTTTTCCTCGCGTCTTTGATAGCCCTTAAATCTTCAGATATTAATATCATTCTGGGTATGGACTGGATGTCGGCTCATGATGCCCAAATTGATTGCTTCTCTAGGACTGTTCAACTCACCCATCCTACGGGCAAGATAGTCAATGTCTTAACCCGACTAGCCAAGCGACAATTATATTCTCTTAACGCCAGCCCTTTGCCAGACCTTGAGGACGTTTCGGTAGTCCGTGACTTCCCGGATGTCTTCCCAGAGGAATTGCCAGGTGTTCCACCTGACAGGGATGTTGAGTTCGTAATAGACCTCATTCCAGGAACCGTTCCGATTGCTAGAAGACCTTATAAGATGGCACCACTAGAACTAGCCGAGCTTAAGAAACAACTCGATGAGTCCTTGAAAAAGGGTTTCATCCGACCTAGCTCATCTCCGTGGGCTTGCCCCGTCCTATTCGTCAAGAAAAAGGATGGTACGGACCGGATGGTTGTAGATTATCGACCTGTCAATTTGGTCACAATCAAGAACAAATATCCGCTCCCCAGGATCAACGACCTGTATGATCAGCTCGCTGGATCCTCAGTCTTCTCCAAGATGGATTTGAGGTTGGGCTACCATCAAATCAAAATCAGAAACGGGGACATTCCTAAAACGGCCTTTGTTACTCGTTATGGCCAATACGAGTACACCGTCATGTCCTTCGGTTTAACCAACGCTCCAGCCACCTTTTCTCGGTTAATGAACTCAATCTTCATGGAGTATTTGGATAAATTCGTCGTGGTTTACCTCGATGATATACTCATCTACTCCAAGAACGAGGAGGAACATGCCGAACATCTAAGGCTAGTGTTGGAGAAACTTCGAGAGCATCGCCTTTATGCAAAATTTTCTAAATGTGAATTCTGGTTGTCAGAAGTGACCTATCTGGGTCATGTAATATCTGGTAAAGGTATTGCTGTTAACCCTGAGCGAGTTCAAGCCGTCCTTAATTGGACTCCACCCGAATCGGTCAAGCAAGTTCGGAGTTTTCTGGGCTTAGCGAGCTATTGTCGTCGCTTTGTCGAGAACTTCTCCAAGGTTGCTAAACCTCTAACCGAACTCCTCAAGAAAGATAAGAAGTTCGAATGGACTCCACAATGTGAGCACAACTTTCAGGAACTAAAAAGACGCCTGACCTCTGCTCCCGTACTGGTACCGCCAGACTTCTCCATGGACTTTGTTATCTACTGCGACGCCTCGCGACAAGGACTAGGTTGCATTCTCATGCAAGATCGACACGTAATTGCCTACGCTTCACGGCAATTGCACCCACATGAGGAGAATTATCCTACTCATGATCTAGAGCTTGCAGCCGTAGTCTATGCACTCAAGACCTGGCGAATTACCTCCTCGGTAACCGTTGCGAGATATTCACTGATCACCAAAGTCTGAAGTACATTTTCACCCAACCGGATTTGAATCTCAGGCAAAGACGTTGGGTTGAGTTGATCACAGATTTCGACTTAGGAATAACCTACACCCCAGGGAAAGCCAACGTCATGGCTGATGCGCTAAGTCGTGAATCTTATTGTAACAACCTAATGTTACAACAAAGTCAATCGCTTCTCCATGAGGAATTTCGGAAGCTTAACCTTCACATTGTTCCTCAAGGTTTTCTTTCCACCTTGGTGGCAAAACCTACCCTTACGGATCAGATTATCAAAGCACAGAAGGTAGATCCCGGAATTTCCCGCATCAAGAGAAACATCCAGAAAGGAATTGCGAATTGCTTCTCCATTAATGATCAAGGGGTCGTATACTTCGGGAATCGACTAGTGGTTCCCAAAGTGCGAAACCTGAGACGATTGATCCTTAAGGAAGCTCATGAATCTCCTCTCACCATTCATCCCGGTAGTACTAAGATGTATCAGGACCTACGCCAGAGGTTCTGGTGGACTAGGATGAAAAGAGAAATCGCTCAATATATTGCTAATTGCGATGTCTGTCGTCGTGTAAAAGCAGAGCATCAACGGCCTGCTGGCACCCTTCAACCCTTAGCTATTCCTGAATGGAAATGGGATAAAATTGGTATGGATTTCATTACCGGTTTTCCCAGGACCAAGAGAGGGAATAATGCTATCTTCGTCGTTGTCGATCGTCTTTCCAAAGTAGCCCATTTCTTACCTGTTCGTGAGAGTATAACCGCTAGTCAGTTGGCAGACTTATACATCTCCCGTATAGTGTCTCTCCATGGTGTTCCTTTGGAAATAAACTCGGATCGAGGAAGTCTTTTCACCTCTCGATTTTGGGAAAGTTTCCAAAACGCTATGGGAACCCGTCTCTCCTTTAGCACCGCTTTCCACCCTCAGTCGAGTGGTCAAGTGGAACGCGTCAACCAGATTCTAGAAGACATGCTTCGAGCCTCTGTTATCTCATTCGGAATAGACTGGGAGAAGTGCCTTCCATTTGCCGAATTCGCTTACAACAACAGCTATCAATCTAGCTTGGGTAAAGCCCCTTTTGAAGTTCTTTATGGACGACGATGTCGAACACCCCTTAACTGGTCAGAAACCGGGGAAAGACAATTCTTTGGCCCGGATATGATTCAGGAAGCAGAAGAACAAGTTCGTATCGTTCGTGAAAAGTTGAAAACAGCCCAATCTCATCAAAAGAGTCAATATGACCGAAAACATAAGGCTATGACTTTCGAGGTTGACGAGAAGGCTTATCTTCGGGTCACCCCTCTGAAGGGAACCCATCGTTTCGGTATCAAAGGCAAATTGGCTCCTCGTTACATTGGACCTTTTCGCATTCTCGCCAAACGAGAAGAAGTTGCCTACTAGTTGGAACTACCTCCGCACCTCTCCAGAGTCCACGATGTCTTCCACGTTTCTCAACTCAGGCGTTGCTTCTCGGATCCTATCCGTGGAGTGGACCACGAAACGCTTGATCTCCAAGATAATCTTACATATCGAGAGTACCCCATTCGTATCCTCGATCAGGCCGAACGTACCACCCGACGTCATAATATCAAGTTTCTCAAAGTACAATGGTCGCACCATTCTGAGGATGAAGCAACTTGGGAAAGGGAGGATCGTCTTCGACTCGAGTATCCCGCCTTCTTCCCGGAGGAACCCAAATCTCGGGACGAGATTCTTTTGAGTGGGGGTGAGTTGTCACACCCTAGCTAGTCATGCATTAGAGTGTTGCATCATGTTTACTCTTTCATCAGAAACTTGAAATGGGGATTTGTGAGACCCTCAGAATCATTTTGAAAATGACCCAAATAAAAATTTCTCCAAAATAGTCCAAGAAAATGCTCATGTTGCTCTCTGAAAATATTGGACAGAGATAAAAATCAAACCAATATTTTTAAGAGCTCATAGGTATTTATTTTGGGCATTTGGAATTAATGCATAAATATTTGCATTCGAAATATATTAGTTATATATATTAATATATGTCCAAAAATTATGCCACCTGTTGGGGAGCTCTGGAATAATATATCTAGCTCCTGCAAAAATTGGCATAAGGTAATAAAATGATTTAATATTTTATTTAAACCAAAACAAATGACAGAAATTAGAAAACAAAAATAAATAAAGAAGGAGAAGCTTACCTGGGGCTCCTCCCTGTGCAGCCCAGCAGTAGCTGGCCGGCCCAGCCAGCAGGCGGCCCAGCCCGCCTCCTCCTCTGTCGTCTTCGTCCTCGACAGAGGGAGGGGAGTGTGCCCGGCGCGCGCGCGCGCCACCGCGCCACGCCACCAGCTCGCCTGCCTGCCTGCCTCTCCCCTCCTCGTCTGGATGCCCTGGAACGACGCCACGCCCCCCC
>NC_057804.1:264373347-264374214 GCF_018294505.1 Triticum aestivum | reverse complement strand
GAGTATCCCGCCTTCTTCCCGGAGGAACCCAAATCTCGGGACGAGATTCTTTTGAGTGGGGGTGAGTTGTCACACCCTAGCTAGTCATGCATTAGAGTGTTGCATCATGTTTACTCTTTCATCAGAAACTTGAAATGGGGATTTGTGAAACCCTCAGAATCATTTTTGAAAATGACCCAAATAAAAATTTCTCCAAAAGGGTCCAAGAAAATGCTCATGTTGCTCTCTGAAAATATTGGACAGAGATAAAAATCAAACCAATATTTTTAAGAGCTCATAGGTATTTATTTTGGGCATTTGGAATTAATGCATAAATATTTGCATTGGAAATATATTAGTTATATATATTAATATATGTCCAAAAATTATGCCACCTGTTGGGGAGCTCTGGAATAATATATCTAGCTCCTGCAAAAATTGGCATAAGGTAATAAAATGATTTAATATTTTATTTAAATCAAAACAAATGTTAGAAATTAGAAAACAGAAATAAATAAAAGAAGGAGAAGCTTACCTCGGGCTCCTCCCTGTGCAGCCCAGCAGTAGCTGGCCGGCCCAGCCAGTAGGCGGCCCAGCCCGCCTCCTCCTCTGTCGTCTTCGTCCTCGACAGAGGGACGGGAGCGTGCCCGGCGCGCGCGCGCGCCACCGCGCCACGCCACCAGCTCGCCTGCCTGCCTGCCTCTCCCCTCCTCGTCTGGATGCCCTGGAACGACGCCACACCCCCCCGTACTCTCTCACTCTCCCCCGGGTTCTTCCTCTCCTCTCCCTCGCTCTCTCTCTCCCGTGTCTGAACGCATCCATCGCCGCCGTTCGCCATAGCCGCCGCCACCGGCCTCCCCTCGCCTCCCCGACACGCTCCCCAGCTCC